>NC_057802.1:226541919-226545382 GCF_018294505.1 Triticum aestivum
CCCCGCGGGCCCGCGCTGGGCTCGGCGGGCCTCGGCGGCGACGGCGAAGTGGGCGCGGGCGGCGGCGAATCCGGAGGCGACACGTGGCGGCGGCAGTGGGAAACGGACACGTCCGTCGGTGGATGTTTTGTCCGGCGGCGCGGAGGGGACGAGGTTAGGGTTTCATCTGCGGATTATTTCGGGAGGGATGCATATATATAGCTAGAGGGAGCTAGGAGAGTCCAAATGAGGTGCGGTTTTCGCCCAGACGATCGTGATCAAACGACCTAGAGCATGGAAGAGAGTTTGGTGGGTTTTGGGCTGTTTTTGAGGGGAGTTTTGCTGCAACACACAAATGGACTTTGCGGTTGCCCGGTTAACCGTTGGAGTACCAAACGACCTCCAAATGGAACGAAACTTGACCGGTGGTCTACCGGTTGTATACCAAGGCCACTTGACAAGCCTCGGTCCATTCCGAGAACGTTAGACACCCGCTCACGAAAGAAAAACAAGAGGGGTGCGCCGGAGGAGATAGGAGTGCCAGATTGCAAAACGGACAACGGGGAAAATGCTCGGATGCATGAGACGAACACGTATGCAAATGCAATGCAGATGATGACAAGATATGAGATGCATGACATAAAGAAAATGAAAAATGAAAGACAAAACCCGACCAAGGAGGGAATATCATAGCACATAGCCGAAAATGGCAAGAGTTGGAGTTACAAATATGGAAAGTTACATCCGGGGTGTTACAACACTCCACCACTACGAGAGGATCTCGTCTCTAGATCTAGGAATGAAAGAACTATGGATATTCGGAATGGAGATGGTCCTCGTGTTCCCAGGTGGCTTCCCGGTCGGAATGGTGCGACCACTTCACTTTCAGGAATTTGATTGACTTGTTGCGAGTCTTGCGCTCAGTTTCTTCAAGAATAGCAACGAGGTGCTCATGATAAGACAAATATTCTTGGAGGTCAATCTCTTCGAAGTTGATAGTGCGCTCAGGAGTCTTGAAGCACTTGCGGAGCTGTGACACATGGAACACATCGTGCACGTTCGCGAAGTTGGAAGGAAGCTCAAGTTGATAGGCGAGGTCGCCTCTTTTGCCAATGATCTTGAAAGGACCCACGTATCTAGGGGCAAGCTTCCCTTTGATACCGAAGCGACGAGTGCCTTTCATTGGAGAGACGCGGAGGTAGACATGGTCTCCGATCTCGAAAGCCAAATCACGGTGCTTACTATCATAGTAACTCTTCTAGCGCGATTGCGCGGCTTTGAGATTATCACGGATGACTTTACACATTTCTTCAGCCTCTGTGATTAAGTCATTGCCAAGAAGTTGGCGTTCACCTGTCTCTGACCAATTGAGAGGAGTACGACACTTTCTGCCATAGAGAATCTCGAATGGGGCCTTGCCCGAACTTGCTTGGAAGCTGTTGTTGTAGGAGAATTCAGCATATGGAAGACAATCTTCCCATTTCATGCCAAAGGAAATGACACAAGCCCTGAGCATATCTTCAAGAATTTGATTGACTCGCTCGACTTGGCCACTAGTTTGAGGATGGAAAGCTGTGCTGAAGCGAATGTTGGTGCCCATGGCCTTCTGGAAGGAGTCCCAGAACTTAGAGGTGAAGATGCTTCCACGATCTGAAGAAATCAATTGTGGAATGCCGTGCAAGGAGACAATTCTGGAGGTGTAAAGCTCTGCCCACTGAGCTGCTGTGATAGATTCTTTGATTTGAAGGAAATGGGCCACTTTTGAAAGCTTGTCAATGACAACGAAGATAGCATCATTTCCGCGCTTGGACTTGGGAAAACCAGTCACGAAGTCCATTTCGATATGATCAAACTTCCACTCTGGGATAGCAAGAGGTTGGAGGAGACCAGTTGGTCGTTGGTGTTCTGCTTTCACTCTTCGACAGACATCACATTCATTCACGAATTGAGCAATTTCTCGCTTCATTCGAGTCCACCAATACGACTGCTTGAGGTCATGGTACATCTTCGTACTTCCAGGATGAATGGACAGAAGAGAATTGTGCGCTTCGTTCATAATGACTTTCCTTAGATCACCTTTAGGAACCACAATCCGGTCCTCGAAGAATAAAGTGTCTCTGTCATCAATGCGATAGCACTTGTATTTGGAAAGACCCTTGTCGATACCACGTTTCACCTTCTTCACCATGGCATCAAGAAGTTGTGCCTCATGAATTTGATCTTCCAAAGTAGGAGAGACTATGAGGTTGGCAAGAAAGCCTTGAGGAACAACTTGGAGATTCAGCTTGCGGAAAGCTTCACAAAGATCCGGTTGGAATGGCTTGAGGATTAGGCTGTTGCAATAAGCCTTCCTGCTTAAAGCATCTGCAATGACGTTGGCCTTGCCTGGAGTATATTCAATACTCGGATTGTACTCTTGAATCATTTCGACCCATCGAGTCTGCCTGAGGTTGAGGTTGGGCTGAGTGAAGATGTACTTGAGACTCTTGTGATCGGTGAAAATGTCCACTTGTCTTCCCAACAAAAGATGTCTCCACGTTATTAATGCATGGACAACTGCCGCCAACTCAAGATCGTGAGTGGGGTAGTTCTTTTCATTGGGCTTCAACTGACGAGAGTTATAGGCCACAACTTTCTTCTCTTGCATTAACACAGCACCGAGACCTTGGAGAGAAGCATCACAAAAAACTTCAAATGGCTTGGATTCATCAGGAGTTAAGACAGGAGCTGTGACGAGTTTCTCTTTGAGAGTGTTGAAAGCAACGTCACACTCAGGAGACCAGACATACTTCACATGCTTCTGGAGGAGGTTGGAAAGAGGCTTTGCAATCTTAGAGAAATTCTCAACGAATCTTCGGCAATAGCTTGCAAGACCAAGAAAACTGCGGAGCTGCTTGACATTCTGAGGAGGTTCCCAATTCACAATTGCGGATACCTTCTCGGGATTAACAGCGATGTCCTTGGCAGAGATGATGTGACCATGGTAAAGAACTTCATCGAGCCAAAACTCACATTTGGAGAACTTCGCATAGAACTTATACTCTCTAAGCTTGTCGAGCACCAATCGCAAATGTTTGGCATGGTCCTTCTTATTCTTGGAGAAGACCAAGATATCATCAAGATACACCAGGACGAATTCATTGGTATAGGGGTTGAAGATGAAATTCATCATCCGAGAGAAAGTTGGAGGAGCATTGACAAGGCCGAAAGACACAACAGTATATTCATAATAACCAAAGCTTGTTCTGAATGCTGTCTTGGGAATATCTTCTTCACGAATGCGAATTTGATGATAACCCATACGAAGGTCAAGCTTCGAGAATACTTTAGCACCTTTGAGTTGCTCGAATAGCTCATTGATGTTGGGAAGTGGATACTTGTTCTTGATTGTCTTCTTGTTCAATGGACGGTAGTCGACACAAAGTCGGTCCGTGCCATCCTTCTTCTTTACAAAAAGAACACCACAACCCCATGGAGATGAACT
>NC_057802.1:226545392-226546393 GCF_018294505.1 Triticum aestivum
GTAAGGAATGCAAACTCAAGGAACATAATACCGGTATGACGGAAACTAGGGCGGCAAGAGTGGAAGAAAACACTAGGCATAAGGCCGAGCCTTCCACCCTTAACCAAATATATAGATGCATTAATTAAATAAGAGATATTGTGATATCCCAACATATCCATGTTCCAACATGGAACCAACTTCATCTTCACCTGCAACTAGCAACGCTATAAGAAGGGCTGAGCAAAAGCGGTAACTTAGCCAAACAACGGTTTGCTAGGAAAAGGATGGTTAGAGGCTAACATGGAAATATGGGAGGCATGATATAGCAAGTGGTAGGTAGCGCAGCATGGCAATAGAACGAACAACTAGCAAAGCAAAGATAGAAGTGATTTCGAGGGGTGGTCATCTTGCCTGCAAGGTTCTCAGAGTTGTCGAAAGCTTGATCCTCGTAAGCGTACTCAATAGGTTCCTCGTTCACGAACTCGTCTCCCAGCTCTACCTAAGACAAGAACACAAGCAACGGAACCACAATCAATCACGAGAAATGCACAAGCAACATGATGCAAAACATGTATGATATGCGAGATATGATATGCGATGCATATGCGTGCTCCGGAAGGAAAATGATGAACAAGGCAGTAACTTGGCAAACCAAGCATGCCACTGGAAAGATGAGATGATTTCGGTCGAAATCGATATAAAGATCACCGGAAACGGATGCACGGTTTGCAAATGGCAAGCAAAACAAGAATGACACGAATCTGCGATTAACAACATGATAGCACTTAGAATACAACAAGTAACAATGCTACAACACTCCAACATAGCAACAAAGCATATGACAGTAATCTACAGGAGATGCTTGACAAAATATGAACACTGAGCTATGGCTAGATCACAACATAACAAGCTCAAACAAGCATGGCAAAAGTGCAAAAGATATCAGGTTCACAGACTTAGTGAAATTACTGGACATGTCTGAAACAGCATCAGGTAGCAATGTTTAGAGCACGAAAACA
>NC_057802.1:226546403-226552245 GCF_018294505.1 Triticum aestivum
GAAGGTCAAGCTTCGAGAATACTTTAGCACCTTTGAGTTGCTCGAATAGCTCATTGATGTTGGGAAGTGGATACTTGTTCTTGATTGTCTTCTTGTTCAATGGACGGTAGTCGACACAAAGTCGGTCCGTGCCATCCTTCTTCTTTACAAAAAGAACACCACAACCCCATGGAGATGAACTCGGTCTGATCAAACCCAGACGCTCTTGTTCATCGAGCTGTTTCTTCAATTCCTTCAGCTCCTTGGGTCCAAGCTTGTATGGACGCTTGCAAACGGGTTCAGTGCCCGGCTCAAGATCGATAACGAACTCAACTGGCCGGTGAGGAGGCATACCCGGAAGCTCTTCTGGAAAGACATCTTGGTACTCACAAACGACTGGAATTTGAGAGATGGCATTCAATTCGCCCTTCTCATTGAGAGAAAATAACCGAATGGTTTCATCACGAGGGCATAAATAATCACATCCTCAGAAGAGTGTGTCAACTGAATTTCCCTGGCAGCACAATCAAGTTGAGCCTTGTGCTTAGAAAGCCAGTCCATCCCGAGAATTAGATCAATATCCGAGTCACCAAGAACAACTGGAGAAGACAGAAATTTATAGTTCCCCATCTTGATGGAAACATCGGGAGCAACCAAACTAGAAGTCAAGAGCTTTCCCGGAGAAACAACTTGCATAACTTTGGATAAAATCTCTGTGTCAACATTGTGCTTCGATGCAAATGGGTATGACAAGAAAGAATGCGATGCACCAGTATCAAATAAGACTTTTGCAGGAATATCATTAACTGGAAGGTTACCCATTATCACATCAGTAGATTCCTCCGCTTGAGCTGCATTCATCATGTTCATCTTAGCAGACTTTGGATTATGCTTGACCACTGCATTGCTGGAAGATCTGACAGGAGGAGGAGGCGGAAGGCGCCTTTGGTTGAAGCACTTGTTAGCATAGTGACCTTTCTGCTGACATTTGTTGCAAGTCACCTCTGAGAGTGGACGATGATAAGGAGCATTGGACTTTGGAGCTTGATTCTGAGACTTGTTCTGATAGCTAGAGTTGGAAGAGTGGGAAGATCCATGGCCACCTTTGTTCTTCTGCTGGTAAGGCTGACGAAACGGAGGAGGAGGAGGCAACCAGAACTTCTGTTGCTTAGCTGCCACAAGTGAGGAAAAAGAAGACTGAACTGCGTCCCTGACTCTCTTCTTAGAAGCCTCACACTTGAGCTGAGCAGCCTGTTGCTTCAGTGCCATGTTATAGAATTGATCAAACTGAGTAGGCTCAACAAGAACGAGACCTAACTGCAGGTCCTCTCTAAGGCCACCTCTGAAATGATAGATCATGCTCTTTTCATCAGGAACTTCTTGTTTAGCGAAGCGAGCAAGTTTCTGAAACTGGATGTTGAATTGATACACTGACATGTTGCCTTGCTTGAGATTGCGGAACTCCTCACGCTTGCTCTCAACAACACTTTGTGGAATGTGGTGCGCTTTGAAGTCCCGACAGAAGTCAGTCCAAGTGATCACACGACCTCCTCTGGAATCTTTGTATTGTTGAAACCAATCAGCAGCTTGGTCCTTGAGCTGAAAAGAAGCAAACTTGACATAGTCCTCAGGCCTGACATTGCTACATTCAAAATGCTTGTTGATGTCCACGAGCCAATCATCGGCATCCGTGGCCTCGGCACAGTAGCTGAAAGACTTGGGCTGATTTGCGAGAAACTGGTTGAGTGTAGTGAAGTGAGGCTGATTGTTGCCTTGACCTTGATTTCCTTTCCCTTGCGTGCGTTCTTGCAAGAGTTGCAGAATCATCTGAGCATTGGTGTTGGTGGCTGCCATGATAGCTTGCCATGCCTCTGGAGGCGGAGGTGGTGGCGGAGGGTTCGCTTGACTCCCTTCATTGCGATCCGGATTCTGACGCGTTGGCAGAGCCATCCTGAAGAGGGTGACATCCGTTAGCATCTTGATAGACAAATAGATAAGTAGAATCAACGGACAGAAATTGCAACATATAGTTTTCACAATAAACATTCGAACGAGGATGAATGAATGAATTCCATAGTAAATCATCACACTTCCATAAGTTGAGAAGCCACTTGAAAAAGATATGGAATCAACATTTGACTTCGAAGCAACTCGAATACCACAATTGAAAACAAAACAAAGTATTGGCTTGCATAATGAGCCGGAACAAACATATGATAGAGATTTCGTCCGAAGTTTTCGTAGTGAGGCCCACACGGGCTCGATCGTACAGCACCATCATGTACAAGGCTGTGCACATGACATACGAAGCGTCCCCGAGTCGGCATAGCCAAGGACTCTTTAAGACACTACAAGACCACTGTAAACCAACCGTGTACAGGCGGACCACTAGACGTCGAACCCCAATCTCATATCATGCGTCTGTCGGAAAGATATCCTAAGAGCTACTTGAATTCCCACTTATAAACTCCCGAAACTTTCTGGTTATGCAATCTGGTGTTGGGGATACAGGGGACACAAAATATATCACCCAAACTAGCAATCCCTAGATCCAGCTGTATCCGTCAACACATAACCAAGAAACCTTCCGAAATCGTGTACCTCAACCTTCGAAAAACATCCGTTATACGAGTTATGGCAATACTCCCGAACTCCCGCCCCAGTACTGGGTGGCGTCGAGGTGATCTCACCAACAACTGCATAAAAGAGATTTCGATGTCGGCGAAACTCAGGTATTCCAGAACTGCAACGATAAAATTGTGACGACAACACCTCGGAGCTCAACTCCCCGGGACACTGCCACAACCCCTAAATGTCAGGAGGCACCAAGAACAATGTTTTCGTCACAAAACCATCGGAACGATTCTAAGATACCCGCGTGATCCTAATTTTTTTTAGTGAAATTTAAGGAGAGAAGAGTCAAAACTTCTACGTCAGGAGACCTCACCAGAGCGACGAAGGGACTGAGGAGTAAAAAGAATCCTACTCTCCGATATATATAATCCTAAGACTCAAAACATTTTTGTTCTAGACTCAACAACGCCAGCGATTCGATCAAGCAGGGGCTCCTAAGTCGGGGATGGCTCTGATTACCAACTTGTAACGCCCACGATGCGGCTACATCTCCCACGTGTCGAGGCACGACTTAGAGGCATAACCGCATTGTGCTTTTGTCGCAAGAAGGGTCATCTTCACACAATCCCATGTAATGAACAAGAATGGGATAAGGAGTTGGCTTACAATCGCCACTTCACACAATACATAAATATAATACATACATCATCCAAAATACACACATAGACCGACTACGGTCAAGATCCAAATGAAAATAAGATAACCCCAAATGCTAGATCCCCGATCGTCCCAACTGGGCTCCACTACTGATCATCAGGAAAAGACACATAGTAACGACCACGTTCCTCATCGAACTCCCACTTGAGGTCGATCCCATCATCTGCACTGGCATCATCGGCACCTGCAACTGTTTTGGTAGAATCTGTGAGTCACGAGGACTCAGCAATCTCACACCCGCGAGATCAAGACTATTTAAGCTTATAGGAAAGGATGGCGTAAAGAGGTGGAGCTGCAGCAGGCACTAAGCATATATGGTGGCTAACATACGCAAAAGAGAGCGAGAAGAGAAGCAACGGAGCGGTCGTCATCTAGTAATGACCAAGAAGTGATCCTGACCTCCTACTTACGTCATTCATAACTCAAACCGTGTTCACTTCCCGGACTCCGCCGAGAAGAGACCATCACGGCTACACACACAGTTGATGTATTTTAATTGGGTCAAGTGACAAGTTCTCTACAACCGGACATTAACAAATTCCCATCTGCCTCATAACCGCGGGCACGGCTTTTGAAAGATAATACCCTGCAGGGGTGTCCCAACTTAGCCCATCATAAGCTCTCACGGTCAACGAAGGATAAACCTTCTCCCGGAAAGACCCGATCAGTCTCGGAATCCCGGTTTACAAGACATTTCGACAGTGGTAAAACAAGACCAGCAAAGCCGCCCGATGCGCCGACAAATCCCGATAGGAGCTGCACATATCTCGTTCTCAGGGCACACCGGATGAGACATCCTACGAGTAAAACCAGACCTCCAGTTTCCAGGAGGGGGGCCCGCAGTCTACTCAGTTCGGACCAACACTCGAAGGAGCACTGGCCCGGGGGGGGGGTTAAAATAAGATGACCCTCGGGCTCGCGAAAACCCGGGGGAAAGGCTTAGGTGGCAAATGGTAAAACCAAGGTTGGGCCTTGCTGGAAGAGTTTTATACAAGGCGAACTGTCAAGGGGGTCCCATAAATCACCCAACCGTGTAAGGAATGCAAACTCAAGGAACATAATACCGGTATGACGGAAACTAGGGCGGCAAGAGTGGAAGAAAACACTAGGCATAAGGCCGAGCCTTCCACCCTTAACCAAATATATAGATGCATTAATTAAATAAGAGATATTGTGATATCCCAACATATCCATGTTCCAACATGGAACCAACTTCATCTTCACCTGCAACTAGCAACGCTATAAGAAGGGCTGAGCAAAAGCGGTAACTTAGCCAAACAACGGTTTGCTAGGAAAAGGATGGTTAGAGGCTAACATGGAAATATGGGAGGCATGATATAGCAAGTGGTAGGTAGCGCAGCATGGCAATAGAACGAACAACTAGCAAAGCAAAGATAGAAGTGATTTCGAGGGGTGGTCATCTTGCCTGCAAGGTTCTCAGAGTTGTCGAAAGCTTGATCCTCGTAAGCGTACTCAATAGGTTCCTCGTTCACGAACTCGTCTCCCAGCTCTACCTAAGACAAGAACACAAGCAACGGAACCACAATCAATCACGAGAAATGCACAAGCAACATGATGCAAAACATGTATGATATGCGAGATATGATATGCGATGCATATGCGTGCTCCGGAAGGAAAATGATGAACAAGGCAGTAACTTGGCAAACCAAGCATGCCACTGGAAAGATGAGATGATTTCGGTCGAAATCGATATAAAGATCACCGGAAACGGATGCACGGTTTGCAAATGGCAAGCAAAACAAGAATGACACGAATCTGCGATTAACAACATGATAGCACTTAGAATACAACAAGTAACAATGCTACAACACTCCAACATAGCAACAAAGCATATGACAGTAATCTACAGGAGATGCTTGACAAAATATGAACACTGAGCTATGGCTAGATCACAACATAACAAGCTCAAACAAGCATGGCAAAAGTGCAAAAGATATCAGGTTCACAGACTTAGTGAAATTACTGGACATGTCTGAAACAGCATCAGGTAGCAATGTTTAGAGCACGAAAACAGCATGCTACAGGAACTTAACATGGCAAAGCAAGGCATGTCAGTATTCTACTAAATGCATATGACAAGCTCAAACAATAATATGAAGGCATCTTGGTGAGCTTGATGCACTCACCACAAAGCAATGCATGACAAAACAAGCATACCTACAGCAAGATGGCAAGTTTATGAAGCTATCCATGGCAAGAGCAAGTACATAGCATGTATGGAACAACTACAACAAGCTTGGCAAAATTGACTAACACGTAAACAATCTGCCAGAAATATTTTATAGCAAAAGTAGAGCAACATTGAGTCATGCTATGGCACTCCATAATTGCAAACAAGGGCAGGAATGGATCAATTACAACAATATCTACAAAACATCCTTACTGAACATCTCCAAAATATGCATGGATCTCTTTGTAGCATCAAGTTTACATGGCAACAAAATAACAGAGAGAGATCTGAGAGAGGGAGGCAAGAGGGAGAGGGAGAGGAAGGAGGAGAAGAGGCGCGGCGGCGCGGAGCTCACCAGCGGCGGGGTTCGGCGCGGCAGCG
>NC_057802.1:226552562-226553282 GCF_018294505.1 Triticum aestivum
CGAGCCGCGGGCGGCTAGCGATGGCGAACGGGCCCCGCGGGCCCGCGCTGGGCTCGGCGGGCCTCGGCGGCGACGGCGAAGTGGGCGCGTGTGGCGGCGAATCCGGAGGCGACACGTGGCGGCGACAGTGGGCAACAAAATAACAGCAGACAAAGACTTGGAGAAAACAGTCCCTGAAATCAGAAACATTACGGGGCCTAGTTTGCATGCTTGTGCTAGTCACCACAGAGATCACAAAAATACATGGCATACACCACTGGAAAGATGGCATGGCATAAAACAAAACACATGTAGAGCTCATGCTCATAAGATGCACAGATTAAATGATACAAAAGTAACAAATCTCCAAGTTCTGCTAAGTAACAGCAGATAACAGCAACTAGCACTCTTGAACCAGAGATTTGGGCATCAAGATGGCCTCTAATGAACATGGTGCAATTGAACAAAATGTAGAGCATCACGAGACGAACAATTCGATATATTAAACGCGCGAAACGGAGCTATATGCAGAGATTTATGATGCGATGAACAGGGGCATGTATTGTGAAAATCATGAGACTCAGAAAATATTTCGGGGGAGGGGGAGAGAAAAAGTCAACTACCACTGGATCGATTGGATCTGGCCGGAGGATCGAGGTCGGGCCGCCGGAGTGCTCGCCGGCGAAGGGGAAGGAGGAGGGCGCGGCGACCGGCGCACTGCAGAGAAAGAGAGAGAGAGAG